>NC_135807.1:20120060-20131085 GCF_964213995.1 Mustelus asterias
TTGGCAGACAGGAAACAAAGGGTGGAATTTTACCAGCACGTCCACCCGAGGTTGGTACAATCCTGCCCGAGGCCAACGGAGAATGCCGTTCTCCGAGCCTCGCCCACTCCCGGAATCAGGGCGGGAGTGCCGGTAAAATTCTGGTCAAAGAGTCGGAATAAATGGGTGATTGTCCAAATGGCAGGCAGTGTCTAGTGGGTACCGCTGTGATTAATGCTGAGACCCCAGCTATTGACTATTATATATATATATATATATATAAATGATTTAGATGAGGAAACTAAAGGTGACACAAAGCTGGGTGGGAGGGTGAGCAGTGAGGAGGATGCAGCAGAGATCCTTCAGGGCAATTTGAGAGAGTGGGTAAATAATTGGCAGATGCAGCATAACGTGGATCAATGTGAGGTTATCCATTTTGGTAGGAAAAACAGGAAGGTAGATTACTATCTGAATGGCCGTAAATTAAGAGATGAAAATGTGCAACGGGACCTGGGTGTCCTCGTACACCAGTCATTGAAGATAAGGATGCAGGTGCAGCAGGCAGCAAAAAAGGCAAATGGAATGTTGGCCTTCATCGCAAGAGGATTCAAGTACAGAAGCAGGGATGTGTTGTTGCAATTATACAGGGCCTTGGGGAGGCCACACCTGGAGTATTGTGTGCAGTTTTAGTCTCCTTATCTGAGGAAGGATGTTCTTGCTCTAGAGGGAGTGCAAAGAAAGTTTACCAGACTGATTCCTGGGATGGCGGGACTGATGTACGAGGAGAGATTGACTAGGTTAGGATTGTTTTTGCTGGAGTTCAGAAGTATGAGGGGGGATCTCACAGAAACTTATAAAATTCTAAGAGGACTAGACGGGGTAGATGCATGAAGGATGTTCCCAATGGTGAGGTGTCCAGAACCAGGGTACACAGTCTGAGGATACAGGTTAGACAGTTTAGGACAGATATAGGGAGAAATTTCTTCACCCAGAGAGTGGTCAGCCTGTGGAATTTGCTACCACAGGAAGCAGTTGAGACCAAAGTATTGTATGTTTGTATGTTTTGTATTGTATTGTATGTTTTCAAGAAGATGTTGAGGCCAAGGGGATCATAGGATATGGGGGAAGGCGGGATCAGGGTATTGAGTTGGATGATCAGTCATGATCATAATGGATGGCAGAACAGGCTCGAAGGGCCAAATGGCCTCCTCCTGCAAAGTATGGCAAGCCAGACAAAATATACAACACAGAACATATTCCTCCCCCCCCACCGCACCCCCCCCCCCCCTCCCCACCTTACTGGAAATTAATGGAAAGAGGGTAGACTGCTTCAAAAAACACATGGATTCACCTTGAGTACAATTCAGACACTCTTCCCTACAGAAGACTTCTGGTGCTTTTACAGAGTAATGTTCATTGGAGACTGATGACAAGTTAGGACTTGCAGCCAAATTTGAAGTTGTATCTAATGCCAGTGAAGGTGAGGGAGACTTCAACTTCAATTGAGCTTGACTGAGGCAATGAGACTGGAGTCGGGATTCCTGGATTTGGAGATGGCTCGTTGGAAGTGGCGAAATCGGGCTGTTCCGTCAGAGGTGTATCCTGAGATGGAGCTAGACTTGGCAACAACTGGTCAACATGTCTCCGCCAGGTCAGATCATTCATCGTTCAGACTGTGTATGAAACAAGTCCTGGCAGGGCGGTCACAGTAGCGGGAACCCATTTAGCTCCAGCGGCATGAATACAAGCCAGAGCCTCTTGCTCCAAACAGAAAATTCTTGGCTTTGATCTTTGTGCTCTTCTCTCCACTTGGACCGTGCTGTGGATCTTTCACAACTTGTCGTGTTTTTGTTGGTTTCAGAAGATCAAAGCAAGTACGCAGTTGCCATCAGTAAGAATGTTAGAGATACTTTGGTCGCAATATGTGGCATGTTTCTGAACGTCAGCAGAAATGTGTCCAGATGCGTCAGGATAGATGAGTGTCCTTGCGATGACCTTAAAGCATGTTTCAAATCTCTCTGTCAGTCCATTAGTAGATGGACGGTACGGTGCGGAGGTGATGTGATCAATTCTGTTAGGTCTCAAAAAGTCTCAAATTCCTGTGAGACAAACTGAGATCCATTGACCCTCACAGATTATTCTGTCCTCATGCCTATGTAATTATCTTTGTCAACTCGAGAATGCTGGTGTGAGATTCCCGTTTCTCGCCCTCAAACCGAATTTGAAATTCTAGCATGCTATGATCACTCTTCCCCAGAGGATCCTTAACTATGAGATCATTTATTAGCCCTACCCCATTGTTGGGCTCTTCATTAGGCTGTAAGGCTGTGGACCACAGACTGTGAGTAGTATTACCTTTTCCAAATGGACAGAAGTCTCAAGGATGTCCTCTATTACTGCTGAGAGTACAATTCAAAGGCTAAGAAAAATGTTCTGTCATTACAGGCTACCAGAATAATCTATTGTTGGGAAATTGTTAGAATCTGTTATAAGGGAAGTAATAACAGGACATGCAGAAAGTCAAAATGCAGCTCATCAGAGTTGGCATGGTTTTATGAAAGGTAAATCAGGTTTGATTAATTTGTTTGAGTTTTTCGAAGATGTAACAGGCAAGGTGGATAATGGGGATCCTGTAGATGTAGTATATCTGGATTTCCAGAAGACATTTGATAAGGTGCCACACAAAAGATCAATACACAATATTAGTTTACATGAGGTATGGGGTAATTTATTAGCTTGGATAGAGGATTGGCTAACCAACAGAAAGCAGAAAGTCGGGATAAATGGGTCTTTGTCTGGTTGGCAAGATGTAACTAGTGGGATACCACAGGGTTCGGTCCTCAGACCCCAACTATTTACAATCTATATTAATGACTTGGATGTAGGGATAGTAGGTACCATAGCCACATTTGCTGATAACACTACAATAGGTGGGAGAATAAGTTGCGAAAATGAATAAGAAATTTACAAATTGATATGGATAGGTTAAGTGAATGGGAATTTTAGCAGATGAAGTTTAATGTGAATAAGTTTGAGAATATCTATTTTAGTAGGAGAAATACAAAGGCAAATTATTATCTAAATGGAGAGAAACTTCGGAGTGCTTCAGTGCAGAGGGATCTGGGTGTCATTGTGCATGAATCGCAGGAAACTATCATGCAGTTGCAGCAGATAATATGGAAAGCAAATGGAATATTGGCATTTATTGCTAAAGGAATAGAATATAAAAGTAGTGAAGTGTTGCTGCTACTGTAAAAAGCATTAGTGTGACCTCACTTAGAGTATTGTGTACAGTTTTGATCCTCTTACTTGAGGAAGGATGTAGTTGCATTGGAGGTGTTCAGAGAAGGTTCATGAGATTGATTCCAGAGATAAGGGGTTTGTCTTACAAAGAGAAATTAGGCAGTTTAAGCCTATATTCCCTGGAGTTTAGAAGAATGAGAGGAGATCTAATCGAGGTGCACAAGATAATAAGGGGGATTGACAAAGTGAGACATGGAGAGGATGTTTCCTCTTGTGGGGCAATCTAGAACAAGAGGTCACAGTTTTAGGATAAGGGGTGACAGATTTAAGACAGAGATGAAGAGAAATTAGTTCTCCCAAAGGGTCATAAATCTGTGGAATTCACTACCCCTGAGTGTGGTGGATGCCGGGACATTGAGTAAATTTAAGGAAGAGGTGGACAGGTTTTTAATTAGTAAGGGTTTTAAGGGCTGTGGTGAACGGGCAGGTACGTGGTGTTGAAGCTGAGGTGTGATCAGCCATGATCGTGTTAAATGGTGGAGCAGGCTCGGGGGGATAAATTGCCTACTCCTGCTCCTGGTTCTTCTGAAATGGGGAGAGTCTCAAAAAGAGACATTTGCTAAAGTAAAACAAGCCTTACAGTCGTCAACACTACTCGTGCATTTTGATCCAACCAAACCGTTGATAGTTACCTGTGATCCATCACCATATGGAGTGGGGGCAGTTCTTTCCCACAAGATCTCAGACAGAATCGGGAGGCCAACTGCATTTGCATCAAGAACCTTGTCCGATGCTGAGAAAAAATATTCTCAAATTGACAAGAAGAGTCTTGCGATAACCGGCGTCACAGTGGCACAGTGGTTAAGCACTGCTGTCTCACAGCGCCAGGTTGATTGGCCATGCTAAATTGAACCTAGTGTCAGGAGGGATTAGCAGGGTAAATATGTGGGGTTACGGGAATAGGGCCTGGGTGGGATTGTGATACTCAACACTTCCTCCTTCGATATATTGACATTCTCTAGAGCATTCACACACCTATCCCTGACCTCAACACCCAGCATGTCCTTGTCCTTGGTGAAAATCGATACAAAGTACTCATTAAGGATCTTACTCACTTCTGTGCCTCCACATATAACTTCCCGCCATTGTCCTTGAGTGAGCCTACTCTTTCTCTTTCTCCCCTCTTGCCCCTAATATATGCATAAAAGACCTTGGGATTCCCCCTAACCCTGTTGCGAAAGACATTTCAAGGCTACTTTTAGCCCTCCTAATTCCACGTTTAAGTTCTTTCCTACTTTCTCTGTACTCCTCAAAGGCTTTGTAAGTTTTTAGATGCCTAGACCTATCATATGTTTCCTGTTTCCTTTTGACTAAGCTTACAATTTTCCATGGTTCCCGAATCCTGCCATTTCTATCCTTCATTTTTGCGGGGACACGCATGTCCTACACTTCAATCAACTGGCCTTTAAAAGCCTCCCACATGCCAGACATGGATTTGCCCTCAAATAGCCGCTCCAAATCCACATTCCCCAGTTCCTGTCTAATCTAGATGTATTTGGCCCAATTAAGCACCCTCACCCGAGGGCCATTCTTGCCCTTATCCATGACTACTTGAAATCTTCTGGAATTATGCTCCCCCACTGAAACATCGATCACCTGGCCCGGTTCATTTCCCAATACCAAGTTTAGTTTGGCTCCCTCTTTGGTTGGATTGTTAACGTGAAGGAAAATCCAAAGAGCTTCTATAGGTATGTTAGGAGCAAAAGGATAGTGAGGGATAAAATTGGTCCTCTTGAAGACCAGAGTGGTAGACTGTATATGGAACCAAAAGAGATGGGGGAGATACTAAATGGTTTTTTTGCATCCGTATTTACTGAGGAAACGGGCATGGAGTCTACAGAAATAGGGCAAACAGGTAGGGAGGTCATGGAACCTTTACAGATTAAAGGGGAGGAGGTGCTCGCTGTCTTGAGGCAAATTAGAGTGGATAAATCCCCAGGACCGGACAGGGTATTCCCACGGACCTTGAGGGAAGCTAGTGTTGAACTTGCAGGGGCCCTGGCAGACATATTTAAAATGTCAGTATTCACGGAGGAGGTGCCGGATGATTGGAGGGTGGCTCATGTTGTTCCGTTGTTTAAAAAAGGTTCCAAAAGAAATCCGGGAAATTATAGGCCAGTAAGTTTGACGTCGGTGGTGGGCAAGTTATTGGAAGGTGTGATAAGGGATAGGATCTACAAATATTTGGATAGACAGGGACTTATTAGGGAGAGTCAACATGGCTTTGTGCGTGGTAGGTCATGTTTGACCAATCTATTAGAGTTTTTCGAGGAGGTTACCAGGAAAGTGGATGAAGGGAAGGCGGTGGATGTTGTCTACCTGGATTTCAGCAAGGCCTTTGACAAGGTCCCTCATGGGAGGTTAGTTAGGAAGGTTCAGTCGCTAGGTATACATGGGGAGGTAGTAAATTGGATTAGACACTGGCTCAATGGAAGAAGCCAGAGAGTGGTTGTGGAGGATTGCTTCTCTGAGTGGAGGCCTGTGACTAGTGGTGTGCCGCAGGGGTCGGTGTTGGGTCCATTGTTGTTTGTCATCTATATCAATGATCTGGATGATAATGTGGTCAATTGGATCAGCAAGTTTGCTGATGATACAAAGATTGGAGGTGTAGTGGACAGTGAGGAAGGTTTTCAAAGCTTGTAGAGGGATTTGGACCAACTAGAAAAATGGGCTCAAAAATGGCAAATGGAATTTAACGCAGACAAGTGTGAGATATTGCACTTTGGAAGGACAAACCAAAGTAGAACATACAGGGTAAATGGTAGGACTCTGAAGAGTGCAGTTGAACAGAGGGATCTGGGAATACAGGTACAGAATTCCCTAAAGGTGAGGTCACAGGTGGATAGGGTCGTAAAGAGTGCCTTTGGTACATTGGCCTTTATAAATCGGAGTATCGAGTATAAAAGTTGGAGTGTTATGGTAAGGTTATATAAGGCATTGGTGAGGCCGAATTTGGAGTATTGTGTACAGTTTTGGTCACCTAGTTACAGGAAGGATGTAAATAAGGTTGAAAGAGTGCAGAGAAGGTTCACAAGGATGTTGCCGGGACTTGAGAAGCTGAGTTACAGAGAGAGATTGAATAGGTTGGGACTTTATTCCCTGGAGTGTAGAAGATTGAGGGGAGATTTGATAGAGGTGTATAAGATTTTGATGGGTATAGATAGAGTGAATGCAAGCAGGCTTTTTCCGCTGAGGCTAGGGGAGAAAAAAACCAGAGGGCATGGGTTAAGGGTGAAAGGAGAAAAGTTTAAAGGGAATATTAGGGGAGGCTTCTTCACGCAGAGAGTGGTGGGAGTGTGGAATGAGCTGCCGGATAAAGTGGTAAATGCTTTTAACATTTAAGAAAAACTTGGACGGGTTCATGGATGAGAGGGGTGTGGAGGGATACGGTCCAAGTGCAGGTCAGTGGGACTAGGCAAAAAATGGTTCAGCACAGACAAGAAGGGCCAAAAGGCCTGTTTCTGAGCTGTAATTTTCTATGGTTCTATGGTTCTAACGTACTGTATCGAAAAACCCTCCTGGACACATCTAACAAATTGCTCTCCATTTGAGCCCCTGGTTGGAAGGGATTCCCAGTCAATATGGGGAAGTTAAAGTCACCCACCACAACTACCCTGCTTTTTCCACACCTTTTCAGTATCCGAATACATAATTGCTCCTCTGTCTCCTGTGGGCTGTTGGGAGGTCTATAGTACACTCCGAACATCGTGATTTCACCCTTCCTATTCCTGAGCTCCACCTATAATGCCTCACTGCAAGATCCCTCCAATGTGTAGGAAAAGGGTGGCATGGTGGCACAAGTGGTTAGCACTGATGCCTCACAGCACCAGGGTCCTGGGTTCAATTCCAGGTTTGTGTGGAGTTTGCACGTTCTCCCTGTGTCAGCGTGAGTTTCCTCCGGGTGCTCCGGTTTCCTCTCACAGTCCAAAGATGTGCGGGTTAGGTTGATTGGCAATGATCAATTGCCCCTTAGTGTCAGGGACATTATCAGGGAAAATACACGAGGTTACGGGGAAAGGGTTTGGGTGGGATTGTTGTCAGTGCAAGCTCGTTGGGCTGAATGGCCTCTTTCTGTACTGTAGGGATTCTATGATTATATGTGAAGTTATGCACTCTGGGAGGTAGAATAAAGGAGGTGAATGTTATTTAAATGGAGAAAGACTGCAGAAAGCTGCAGCACAGAAGGATTTCGGGGTCTTCATGTATAGTTCACAAAAAGCTAGCATGAAGTTCAGCAAGTAATGAGGAAAGCAAATGCAATGTTGGTCTTTATTTCAAAGGGAATGGAGTATAAAAATAGGAAAGTCTTGCTAAAGCTACGTAAGGTACTAGTTAGACCGCACTGGATTACTGTTGTGGGCCTCTTATGTCAGGAAAGATGTATTGGCATTGGAGTCCAGGGAAGGTTCATTAGGTTGATCCCAGGTAAGGTTCATTAGGTTGATCCCAGGTATGGAGGGAATTTCTTATGAGAGGTCGAGTAGGTTGAGCCTGTACTCATTGGAGTTTAGAAGAATGAGAAGCCACCTTATTAAGACATATAGGATTCTCAGGGGGCTTGGCAGGGTGGATGCTGAGAGGTTGCTTCCCCTTGTGGGAGAGTCTAGAACCAGAGGGCAAAACCTCAGGTTAAAGGGTCGCCTATTTAAGACAGAAGGCGGCATGGTTGCACAGGTGGGTGGCACGGTAGCACAGTGGGTAGCACTGCTGCCTCACAGCGCCAGGGACCTGGGTTCAATTCCCAGCTTGGGTCACTGTCTGTGTGGAATTTGCACATTCTCTCTGTGTCTGTGTGGGGGTGCTCCGGTTTCCTCCTGAAAGATGTGCTGGTTAGGTGCATTGACCTGAACAGGTGCCGGACTGTGGCGACTTGGGGAATTTCAGAGTAACTTCATTGCAGTGTTAATCTAATAAATAAATAAACTTTAAACAGAGATGAGAAGGAACTTCTTCCCTCAAAGGGTAATGAATCCATGGAATTCTTTTTCGCAGAGGGCTCTGGAAGCTGGGTCATTAAGTATGTTCAAGGCAGAAATAGACAGCTTTTTAATCAGTAGGGGAAATCAAGGGTTATGGGGATGAGGCAGGAAAGTGGAGCTGAGGATTGAATGGTGCAGCAGACTCGATGGGCTGAATAGCCTGCTTCTGCTGTTACGTCTTATGCTCTGAAGTGCTTCGGTACAATTGCGATACATGTAATATTCATTGTAAGTCATATAGTCTGAGAGGGTCCTGTACAATTCCACTCCCCTCAATTCACTATAGTTGAAAGGTCATAGACAGCGACCCTCCCCCATTGCACCTCTACAGCCCCACGCTTCAATGTGTCCCTCAGCACAAGGCTTTGGATTGTGCCAGTCTGCAACACTTGGTTGGGAACAACTTTTTGCAAGTTGTGACAGACCAACTCGTCTTTCACCGAGTTGAAGATCCTCCAGGAATGGCTAATGTTTGTCTCGGAGCTGGTTCCTCGGGAACAGCTCATAGAGGCACCGAGTCCTGCATTACAGAGCTGCTCGGGGTGAACCTCCACTGAAACCACCTCTTCTCCCTCCAGACCTTCTTTGCAAAGGCGCATTCCACAAAGAGGTGGACAACTGCCTCTTCCCCACTGCAGCCACCTCCAGGGCAACGTGCGGATGGAGTGAGACTCCAAGTATGGGTAGGAAGGATCTCACCTTCTTCCATCAGGAAAAGATG
This sequence comes from Mustelus asterias, assembly GCF_964213995.1. Classification (NCBI taxonomy): domain Eukaryota; kingdom Metazoa; phylum Chordata; class Chondrichthyes; order Carcharhiniformes; family Triakidae; genus Mustelus; species Mustelus asterias. Next base: position 20,129,043 of record NC_135807.1, read on the forward strand.
CAAAAGTCTGAGGACACGTACCAACTGACTCAACAACAGCTTCTTCTCTGTTGCCTTCAGACTTTCGAATGGACTTACCCTTGCATTAAGTTGATCTTTCTCTACATCCTACCTATGACGGTAACACTACATTCTGCACCATCTCCTTTCCTTCTCTATGAACAGTATGCTTTGTCTGTATAGCCTGCAAGAAACAATACTTTTCACTGTATACTAATACATGTGATGTGGAGATGCCGTGTATTCATGTAAGTTGAGGTTGTGTCTTTATATGCTCTGTTTGTGAACAGAATTCCCACTCACCTGAAGAAGGGGCTTGCAGCTCCGAAAGCTTGTGTGGCTTTTGCTACCAAATAAACCTGTTGGACTTTAACCTGGTGTTGTTAGAACATAGAACATAGAACATAGAACATAGAACATTACAGCGCAGAACAGGCCCTTCGGCCCACGATGTTGCACCGACCAGTTAAAAAAAAAAACTGTGACCCTCCAACCTAAACCAATTTCTTTTCGTCCATGAACCTATCTACGGATCTCTTAAACGCCCCCAAACTAGGCGCATTTACTACTGATGCTGGCAGGGCATTCCAATCCCTCACCACCCTCTGGGTAAAGAACCTACCCCTGACATCGGTTCTATAACTACCCCCCCTCAATTTAAAGCCATGCCCCCTCGTGCTGGATTTCTCCATCAGAGGAAAAAGGCTATCACTATCCACCCTATCTAAACCTCTAATCATCTTATATGTTTCAATAACATCCCCTCTTAGCCGCCGCCTTTCCAGCGAAAACAATCCCAAATCCCTCAGCCTCTCCTCATAGGATCTCCCCTCCATACCAGGCAACATCCTGGTAAACCTCCTCTGCACCCTCTCCAAAGCCTCCACATCCTTCCTGTAATGTGGGGACCAGAACTGCACACAGTACTCCAAGTGCGGCCGCACCAGAGTTGTGTACAGTTGCAACATAACGCTACGACTCCTAAATTCAATCCCCCTACCAATAAACGCCAAGACACCATATGCCTTCTTAACAACCTTATCTACTTGATTCCCAACTTTCAGGGATCTATGCACACATACACCTAGATCCCTCTGCTCCTCCACACTATTCAAAGTCCTCCCGTTAGCCCTATACTCAACACATCTGTTATTCCTACCAAAGTGAATTACCTCACACTTTAACCTGGTGTTGTTAAACTTCTTACTGTACTAATACATGTGACAATGATAAATCAAATCAAGATCTTGGCAGTGTTGCCAGGTGCCCGCTGCCCTTGTCCTTCCAGATGGGAGATGTTGTGGGTTTGGAAGAGAGATGATGGATTTATATTTATATTAGAGTGGGTCTGTAAATGTTTCTGACATTTGCATCTCAATGAGCCTGATGAATGTATTTGAATAATTTGCATTTTTAATTAGACCTCCTGATTAACAATGAGCCGTGGGCGTGGCCAACATTGGAACCTCACCAACATCAAGAGAGGGGGAGTTGATGAAAATCAAAGAGGAGAAATGGGAGGAGCTGAAGGAATATATCGCAACTAATTAAAAATGTAGACTTGTTATAAAATATTACATCTCTGTTCTGTCCGGATAAGCCTTCTGGAGAAAGAAAGCTATATATGAAGATGTTTATTTATGTTGTCCCCCATTCCGTGTGGAACAGTCCCGGATGGTTGATACCAACTCCCTTACATAATTAGGGGTGGGGGGTTCTGGTGTGTTTTAAATTATTTTGTGTCAATCTGGGGGACTAACAGCCGGTCTTGCTCACTGAGTGTATTGTAATTCTGTGTTGATTTGGGGTTACGAGGTGTTGTGAGCTGTGAAGGGGAATTCCCCACTCCCCCCCCCCTGCCCCGCAGTGGGCGCGCTCTCCAAGATGGCGGAGGTGAAGCGGCGCGAGGGCCTGAGGTTCCCGGCTCGGCCCAGCCCCAATCCTGCGCCCGCCGCGCTGCCCCTCTCCCGGGTCAAACTCATCATGAAGAGCTGCCCCGACGTCTCCAGCATCAACCAGGACGCGCTCTTCCTCACCGCCAAA